>NW_003804489.1:822085-854784 GCF_000255335.2 Galendromus occidentalis
TCGCTTTCTCTCATCGACCTACGGTCGTCGCAAAGCACGTCGGAATATAGACAGAAGACCGTTCTGCTGCGACTCGGGCACACTCAGAAAAATGAGTGCAATCTTTGTGAGCGCTGGGAATCGCATTGAGACTTCGTTCCGGACTTCGACGGTTTTGTTTCCGAGACCGACTGCGGTTCGGATCATGATAGGGTCCGGAGATCCTATTGACGAAGAGAAAGCGGTCCACTCAATGGCAGCGTGCACGACTTCGGTGCCGTGCATTGCGGTACATGCCACCAGCCTCTGAGCCAGTGCTGAAGCTGAGGGAGGCCGAATACGAGCGTGAATCATTGGAGAGAAAAAAAGAATTCACGGCATCTTGGAAAGAAGCAGGAAATTCACGGCTTTTGGCGCGACCGTGAATCCCGTGATGAATTCCTGGCCCTACTCATTATCGATGACTCATAAACGTCTGCGAACATTTGCGATTCTAAGATATCCTCGAATTTTGAATGAGGGACTGCGAACCAGAAGCACAGACAGATGGATGAGATTCCTTCACGGGACATTTTGCGTATGACCGCAATTAATGAGGTATCGGTAGGAATACAAAGACTCAAGCTCCTCGAGGCCCAAGGAACATAATTGCTCAATAGGAATAATTCTCGGCAGTCTCAGACCAAGGAAGTCTCAGACCAAGGAAGTCTCAGACCTGATGTACCTTGAATTACCGCGTCCTGCCGAGACCGGGCTCATCAATACCCTATGATCGTGCAATCGTTGAGTATGTGTTGCAGGCTGAGATTTTCAGCAAGCTCTCGTGGAAATACGAGAAGGGATCGATCGGATGCTGATCCCGGACTCGGAGCACTCATCATTCCTTTCTGACATTCCGCCCGAGGCAGCAACGAGGGGCTCACCAGAGCATGCGCTTCGTTTGCGAGACCAATGTCGAACGGAGGGGGACACACTTCCGCGTGGTCCCTCACTGTAAACTCTGAACTACCCTGTTTTTTCACTCAATTGTCATCATCGAGGAGCCGCCCTTATTTTTGAATGTGTCCCACCAGATGATGTCACTGACTAGAAATTTTATCGAGAGAAACCGTTACGGAACTTACCGGTATAGGAGGCCTAGCTTTCTTGCCGTTCGAGCAGAACAGGATATCTGGGGATTCCATGATTTCTTGTAACGCCTTCCTCTGCTCACGCTTGTCTCGTTTCAATTGCTGCAGATGCTCGAGATAGCTCTGATAATTTCCTGAGTCTTTCAGGCTCTCACAGAACCTCACGAAGTCGAGGTCAATGTGATAACCATATGGACAACAGTCGCAAGTACCGTCCCCGCATCGAGCAAATATGCCCGGAGTCCACGTGTTGAATCCTAGAACGGCGAAGGATGACTTCGTGATTGGAGCAGGTCAGCATCGACTTCGTTATGAGAATCATAGAGCACGTCGGTCATTCCGTCGAGTTCCTCCTTGGTGCTACTTATGTCAAACAACTACCATCGAGGCAGAAGGCTCTCGCTCGCAATGATTAGACGATCGCTGCGCCGCTTTCAGCGAGGTCCGAGTTACCGTCAACGATCGGGAAGGTGATCGGAGCTTACTCACCGTTGGGGAAACGGAATTTAGAGAGGGCCCCCCGTACACGTGGCCCGGTGCTGCGGCCGAAAGATCCAAAGGCTGGCGGAGCCACAGGCGACTCAATAGGTGCCATCTGTATAAAAAACACATGATCAGATATAACGCTTTTCTAATGAGTTTCTTGAGGTCTCTGACTGGAGGCTTCGCTAAACTGGGAAGATCTTCGAGCAAGATATTTGAGGAGGCCTACAAGCTCGCTGAGAAGTCAACACTCGCCGTTGCGCGGGGAGGAACCCCGTATATGAAACAAAGGCGCATATCGAGTCATCGAGAAGCTGAAGCCTCTGAATTCCGGATGGATGTTGGGGGACAAGGTCACTTACCAGAGTCTGATCGTTCGGCAGCCTCCTCCAGCTAGAATCTGGTCCGCATCATAGTGCTTCTACGACATACGTCAGGAGGACAGTGCATCTGTAACAAGAGTGTTCGTTATTTGTAAATATCACTGGCAAGCCATCGGACTAGGAACAATCTCTTCGGGACCTTTCAATGGTCCCAGAGCGTAACCCCAGAGCACACCCGTCGTGCCTGCTTCGAAACCAGATGACGAGCGCCGAGCAGCTCGCCCTCTGTCAAAAGCTTGAACTGTGCTCATTGTCGTCGGATCCTTGACAGGGTCTCGTCACCCAGCTGTGTAAAAAGGCAGGCTTTGTTCGATGAGGATCTTCCATGGGTGAAGTCCGATTCCGCCGGCGGCACCGTGTTTATTCGAATCTTCACAAGGGATACTATCAGCATCCCGGGGTTGAAATATATTTTTCTTTCTTGTACTTCCATAGGACCCCGGATCGACAGTGTCATCCGAAGAGCATATTATGTCCCAGAAGAAAGAAGTGCCTGAGAATCTCATTGAGGAATTGAACGTAGAATCCAGAGCAGAGGAACTCCACGAAGTACCCTCGGAATATCCACGTCGGAGCAATCTTCGAGAAACGGGCCAGATCTCTCGGGCGATGTCAAGTTCACGGCGGTTTCCAACCACGGATCCTCTTTTCCGTGGGAGAGGGAGCATTTCGGCAGGTCAGGCGGAAAACATCGGGAACGGTCCATGGATCTGTGAGACTCGATCCCATCACGTATTTTTCTCATCGCACTGGAATCCGTCCAGTGGAGAACCGTCCCTCACCGACAGCGTCTCGGACAGAGAACCATCCACAGTCGAGCGAGTTCCACTTTTTGCTGCTCTTTGATCGCTAATCCCACCATCTTCAGTTACCTTCGGAAACATGAGACTTTTGTCTCACAGAGTCAAACCCACATCGGCATAAATCGCCGGCACCAGAAGAAGCTTTCCGTGTGATGAGCTGCCCAAGGAAGCAGCTATTTTTCTGAACGAGTCACGCAGAGCTCTCTGAGCCAGAACCGCTCAATTGTGCTTTCACTTTCTGCATCGGCCCGTTCACCCGGCGGAAGGCTGTCAGCATTCCTACTCGAGCACGATGCCTTCTCGGATTTTTCCCGTGTATAGGGCGCAGCTCTCGATCGAGTCATATTGAAATGTCGGAACGGTATCGTCGCGAGGGCCCTAGAGGGACCCCTAATCCCCAGAGGTTGCTTGCATATTTATTTTCCTCACCACGGCGGGTGTCCCTCACATTATTCTTCCTGAGCTGAGAATGGTCGAAAACGAGGTCACGCACTGTAGCGCAATGAACAGCTCACGAAGCAGAATGTGAGAGTGTTCACTCTCAAGTGCATCATTACCTTTCATTGGATGGTTTCAGTGTTTCGCCACGATCCACTCCAAATATTTCGCGTTCAAACCACAAGCACGGCCCGAAAAGACACGGCTAGGACCGCAGTCCGTCAGCATAATACCGGGTCGAATCATCACTCATATTGCCTATCTTCGGCTGTCATATTCCGGAATTCATGCAGGTGGGGATTTTCGTGAAAAATGAGACTTAAATAGCGGCGATTCATGCATAGAAAAGTGAAAGCGCTCTTGAATGCTTCGCAGTGCGGAATACGAATACTCGAGGAATTAAATGAAGATTGAAAAGAGATTAGGGGCGCCGAAATTCCACGAGCGGTGGAGGATAATGCTTGATGAATATCGCGGCGGGGGACAAAGAGAGATTGATCGCTGGATTTTCCGGTGAATTTTCACGTATCCGAAGCGTGCGAAGAAGTTCCCGGGCTCGGGAAGTCGTGTCGCCCGGGGAGTGTTGAGGTTCCGAAGAGGAAGGAAGAATCTTCCTCCCTCGCGGGGGTATGATCACGATAGGATGTTATACCTCCGAAAAAAATCGTTCCGAATTTCCGCCGCATCTGACAATATCTCCGTCTCTATCGGATAGCCTCAGGCTTGCAAGCTCGATCTCACGCCGTACCACGAGAAATTGACGCCTTTCACGAAGAGAAATTATTTCCCCTAGTATCAAAAAGCGATTTGCGGCCGGTCAATTTGCATAATAAAGAGCACCCAAGAGCGATCATGGTAACCGCTCACGTCTTTATTAGCTCGCCTATGTGGTGGTATGATGTTCAAGAGACGAGAATCGTTTGATGCTGGCAGGACAATACAATAGTACGTGGACGATCCGATGTAACCCGTATGCGTACAACGATCGGTCAGACGTAATATGTGTGCGTGCGGCCAGATGTCCAGAGCGTTTCATACCAGGTATTATGTATTATGTATTCTTAGCCGATGCAGATGGGCTTGGTTCGATGATGATCTATTACGCGTCATTTTTTGCACGAATGAGCGGGATATCTTGCACGGGCTATTTCTCGAACGATCCGAAGCCAACGAGAGGTAAACGTACCGATGCTCCTATTGCGTACGTCTAATCATATTTGGACGCGTTTGGACCAGACGGAGATGCGGATAATGTTCAGAAAGCGTTAGACAGTGGGTTTGCTTCTCACTTGCATTCGATTTTAGCGCATAAATATATGTTGTCATCGCTCGTTCCGACGCAGGAAATGTGTGGAGAGCCAATCAATGAGCTGTCGGCCCCTATGTCTGACGATCGGAGGCGCGACCGAGCGTTGGCTGGAGGAAACGAGCCGAATGCCCAGTCTAGGGACCAATCAAGGGATTCCCGTTCGCCGGTCCCGAATTTCGAGACCAGCGAGCATTTTCTTCCTCCCCGTGCACTGGGGAAAAGCTTTGAGCATGAGTTCGCCATAGTCTCGAGGAGTATGATGTGACTCTCGACTCGACTTCCATCAATCGGGTGAAGGATATCACGGATTCCCGGTCCGATGTACTCGTTCAAAACGCAGATGTCAAATCTCGAAGAGGATAACCGTGTACACGATTTTCTCAAGGGTGACCAATCCCTTATTTCGAACTTCATGGTCCCCGAAAATGTTTGATCAGCTACTGATCTGAAATCTGACTGGGCTTCCACGGAAGAATTATGAACGGAAACCCGCTGCTTGCTTCCGAGTGGGTAGAGGGAGGAGCGAGCATTCTGTGTCCTCGTCTCGCCCAAAAGAACGAAATTCTCGGAGCCAATTGAATTTCACGCTTGAAGCTTCTGTTGCGGTCTAGCCGAGGGGAGATGTGCGCTTCTACCCGAAAACGAACGGTATACGGCATTTATCCGCGGTGTATTCTGAGACGTCGGCAGTCAAACTGGAAAATCACGCTGACGCGTTTGCTAGAACGTAGGGAGAATGTATCAGCGATGGGAGGGGGAAAAGTCGTGATGCTTGTCTGCGTTAGAGAATAATGAGGTGCAACGAGAAGCCGCAAATTAGCTTTCAGACTGATCCAGAACATCATCTGCGCACTTTCTTATTCGGCTGCGCTAAGCCCGTGTGGTTCATCATCAGGATAGAGCGGATCCTATCCGTTTTGATTGATATCGGAAGAAAAACTTATTTACGCATTTCCCCGAAGCGGATAAAAATGATTTGTTGCTTTCTCGTTAGCCGGTCATCTACGAGATCATCATCCCGAACAATCACCTGACTGCGACTTGTGAAATATCCTATGTTCTCGGCTTCCGTTGATTATTATCGAGCCAAAATTCGGCCGGACCAAGTGTCGCTTTTTTGCTTCGCGCCTTTTTTGCGCTGTCCACCGATCGCTCCGAATTGTAACACTCGACAAGCCCGATGCTTTCCATATTTTGCCCTCGTTAAACCTGCGATCAGCAACGCCGATTCGACTGTCAGACGAGCGAGAGGGCCCATCACTGCGTACTCGATTGGAGTCTTTCTTTGTGCGTCCGCCAAATCACTACTCAATGTTTCCATATCAATAGACGGGCCCGTTCCTCAACCGAAGTCAACAATGAGACTGCGACTAAGCGTCTCAGCTCCCAGCATCCGTCTCCAGTGTCAACTCCGCTGTGCTGACCTGCTAGGTTTTCATGCTATCGAGTCTATGACGGAACTCTCCGTTTTTCGATAGACGCTCGATCAAGTGTGGAGCGCCTGCAAACGAGGACATCAAGGGGAGAATTCCGATCCCAAAGTGATCGATTGCGGGGTTCTCAGTGGGCTCTCTTGGAATTCGACGCTTTCTTATTTGCTCTAGTCTCCCGAATATCTTGAGCGGCGTCTCCATACGTGTTCTGATGATTCCGGGAGCCCTAATCCACCCGTAGGTTCTGTATTTTCTTCTTTCAAGCTCTAGACGATCGGAACAAGCATGTTCACGTGAGAGCAGGCAAGAAAGCAGAGCTGCCAGATCGCCGCCGAACAGCTTTCCAGAAAATACACGCGCTACCCATATATGGGCCGATACTGCGCTGAGTAGATTCGCTGCCAGCCAGCAGCTCGATCGCATGGGCGAACCTGAGGGAGCAATGTAACCGGAACAGAAATCGGAAATTCCGACGGAGGAGGGAAAAAGTGTGTCCATGTCGGACATTCAGTGGGTTTGTAAGTGATCGTGACTTAGATCTTCCTTGTCAGAGATTCAATTACCTTTGGCTATTACACAAACCAGGTGTCGACATCCACGAGTCCCATCGCTCTAGTCAGCATTCCACTCACACCCGACTCGCTCAGAGAGGTTTCCCGCTCTCACCGTAGCGGGCCGAATGGAAAATACCGAAAGCCCCCACGGGCTCACTTGTGTCCGATCCGGGGTTCGTACCTCCCGCTGAGCGGTCCGTGTGGCTCGAAAGAGCGTCAGCAATGACCAACTACGCCCACGCGGTTTGCATCCTCATTTTTTGGTCTCGAGACTTCTCCTCCTGTGTCGAATCGCCAACGTTCACAACAAGTGACTTTTCTCCATTCCCGTGCAACCTTGGTTTTTGCGAATAAGAGAACTCCGCGCGATGCGTTCTCTTGCGTAAGGCGTCGTCGTCATCGTGCCCTTTGAATTACCGCTCTAACGTCTAACGTCGCTGTCACGTAAAAATTGCTCGACGAATCGACGGACAGGTAACTCGCCGCTTTTCTCAGTCCGAAATACCCTGTGGGTTCAACTCTGTAGCCTAGGAGACTACCTGCGAGGATGAGCTGTGGGCCTTTGATCGCAATGCGCGGCGTCATGTACCTGTACATCATCCAGGATTCGGATTATCCAGCGCGGAGGTGTACCCACGGAAGAATGATTCCGAGGGGCAAAAGACGCAGATACCCGCTAGGGTTCCGATTCCTTTGAGACGTCACAGTTCAGCCGTGATGTATAGGCGTACCCGATAGAAACATTTCCCGACAATCCGTTTAATCTGAGCTAGCTTCCACGGTCTAACAGCGATCATAAGTGATTGTTGATAGATTGCTCGTCGAGTTACGACTAACGTAGGTATATGATATCGGTCGGCTTATCCGTTGCAGAAACGACGATATCGTTAAGTTTTCCCGTAGCGTGATCGAAGCTCTGACATCTCGATTGAGCTGGGCTCATTTCCCTGGACCCTAGGGAATTCTTTTCACTTTGAGCAGCGATTACGTTTGCCGACATTAAATGTTTGAGCGCTGGATGACCGCTCGCGGGGTTCCAGCATCCATCGACACCGTCGTTTTCGCTTCCTAAGCTGCTCGCTTAGTTCTCCTTGCGGTAATTCCCCGGCTACCGTCCGTTTGGTCAAGCGAGCCGAAGTAGCGAGTCGCTTATACAATCGGTTCTTAATCTTGATGGATACGTCAATGAGTCCCTCAGATGATCGAGATGATAATAATAGTAGAATGAAATCGGAAAAGGTGTCGGGATTGACACCAACGAGGATTTCTTTCAATGAACGATCTAATCTCACCGCTCAGCAAACACTTGCGTCGATCGAGAATGCATGGCCCGCTCCATTTTCCCGAGTGTATGTATTGCTCACGCTTCACACGTTGAAATCACCGACATCTGCTGCGCGGATTCGGATGAGACTTTAAACTTCCGGGGATGGAAGTATTCAACAAGAGGGAATGGTCCTCTATCTGAGGCGTGGGCGGAGTTGAAAGTGGGTGAAAGAATAGATGATCTCGATACACAGATACATGCTGATACGGCTCCCGTCAAAATGAAGTTCTCCTGACCGATGAGGCAGATGTTCACCAATGAGGCAGATCAACATTTTTGAAAGATGAGATAGTGATTCCCTACTGGACTGCTTAAGTCATCGCGTCGACGTCACGCAAGGGGTAATATTGAGTCAATTCCACGCTAAGCAGAGCGAAGCTAACCGCGCGGTGACGTATTGTCGAGTAGAACGCATCAAGGGAGGAGGGGCCGAATCTTCCCCCTCTTGCGTTCGAACGTCTCTCCCGCAAGCTCTCGTGGAAATCTTGATTGAAATCCTCATTTTTATCTCCGCGAATTTCATCAACTCGGAGGACCGGGATTGACGAATGGAAGCGACGTTTCCGGAAAGAGGAGGCTCCCCCGCGTACCAAGGACGCAAAACGCGCAGCTAAAGCCAGAGTTCCAATGGTCAAAAGGGTAGTTAGAGGCCCGGTTTAACACGATCTCGGATGGGGTTCCGCTCACGCTTTCAAAAAACAATCAGGATATGGCTAATTGACTCCGATATCTCTACAGTGGGTGTTCGAATGGATAGTTGAATGTATTGCTCATGCACAGTTCATCAGACCCTGCGGACGCTGATTTTTCCGGCGTTTGTCAAGCTTTTCCCGATACCGCATTGCTTCTCTAGACGGGTTTTTGGGCCCATTAGACTGATAAAGATAACATTCACGGTATCATGATCTTTCGGGGCTGAGCGAAAGTGGCAAACAGAGCGGATCAGCCGAAGATCCCAGCGGCCGTACGTCACTCAATGTGTGACCTATCTCTCGAATTTATTACAATGTACTCTCTGCCGTCGCTGACCTCCTCCGCACTCCGCAGTCGGTGAATTCATAACTCGTAAGATTGAGTGGTTCGCTGAGTAATCGCCCGGTGCTTAACACATCAACCAAACACAACAAACGGCTGCGCGTTGATTGTCCTGAAACCAAGGCACTAGAAAACTGCACCAGTGACTTGGACAGCTTGGTTTGGGGAAGTGATGCAGGACTCGGTTTGGTGAGCCGTGGGCCCTTCCCGCGGGACCCGAGGACCCATGACGACGACGACTACAGCAACAACACCTACGAAAACGGTGACAACCACCGATTCTGGGCCTCCCTGAACGGTAAAAATAGTTCTGGACAACGGGGCAGATCGGGATCTGCGGCTCGAATGACAACTCTTGACCCGCCTTATGTCTCTCATAGTTGCAAGTCTGCAAAAAGTCTCTTCCAACGAACAGAGGCAGTCTCGTCTACATCGATCGACTTCAGTGGATTATCTTCACGCCTCGAGTCAGGTTCTTCGGATAGAACGTTTCCTTCTGGATAGGGGAGGACAGATGAGCTCCAAATTTCGGAGTCTACTAGCTCACCCTCCAACCTTGCCCTAGGAACTCAGGCGAGAGGTAGGAGGCTGCGTGAGGAGTCCCAGAGATCATGGGTGGGAGCTAGTCTCACGTGATAGATATGCGGAGCCGGACCCTATCATCCATTAATCAATCGTGACAAAGGCGTTACGTGGCGGGGTTTTGAGCTTTACAGGATCCGTTGTAATTGAGCCAGGTCGGGAAGGCTGCCCTATCCGCTTCATTCCGGAGCCGAATGGAGTTATGTAATTATTCTTGGTAGTGAGTAATTCTCGTTACACAGATTCGCACAGACACCGTCGACTCGGTCAGACACAAGCGTGCGGGATGTGTGTGCTCACAGTCGTGAACATGGGGAGTGCTGTTGAAAATTTGCTTGTGACTGACTCCGGCTTTTACCGCTGTCAAAGTGAATAGACGTTCCGAGCCGACGGCAATGCGACTTTCCGCTGATTCCTGAAACTTCGAGTTGGCCGTGGGAGTAGTGTGGAACAAGTTTGTGGCCATCAAACTGAGCAGCGCCGTGATTCGGGTGAATTCACACTTCTGTTCGGATCGTTGTCACCTCGAGTTCCGACAATACCTTCCAATACGCCCACGAATCGGACTTTTTGCAAACGGATGTCTTCTGGTCGAGACCCATAGGTTTCCGAGCGTTTTTGCGACTTCGATACCAAGGGCTTGCTAATTTCCCACACGACATGATATTGTGGCTTCCAATCACGTTACACAACTGACAATTCGATCGAGACTCCCGATTCCAGAAAAGTGAAAGGGGAGCCTTCCCGATCGAGAGTCGCTAGACCACGGCCGTGGTCGCGGGCCGGCGGGTTCGGCGATGTTCTGACTCATTCCGATTCTGAATCGCCTCCGCCCAAGCATAAAGCAAAATGATCGCCCTCTTCCGTTTCTCTCCAGACAACTTCATTCCAACGTCACACTACAAAATCGTAACAACAATAGCAACATTCCTCTCCAACCCAGAGAATCTCCCTTATTCGCGGCCGGTCCAGCTTTTTCCCCGTTTTTATTTTTCCAGTCAGCACGTTTTTTCTTTCTTTCATCCTTTCCTTTCCAGAAATTCCCGCGTCTCAGTCAGAACGGAGTCTATTCTTCGTGGGTACCTGTCGGCGACTTCCTGCTTCGATCTTCAACATTACTTTGTTACTCCGTCCAGACCGACAGAAAGCCAAGCAGTGTTGCAGATGCAGCCGCGACTGTCGCGAAACCCTTCCGTCTTATCTGCGCGAGCTTTTTTTTGGCGTGATTCCTAAAGCAGCCGCCGCTGCCTTCGACGTCCAGAGTCCCGACCGACAACGGCGACCTCATTTTGACACCACCGCCAACAAGTGATTCTTCTCCAGTCCGGCATCTCCCTCGCCCCGATACCGCGCGAACTCTTCGGACTAACTCCGCGCCGGGGAATACTTCGGCTTCAATCAATGAGTCCCAGCTCTGCGTGATCCCCGAAGCTCGGCACTGAGGATGATGCCTCGATTCGCTCGTTATGAATCGAATCCGAATCCCTCGTAACCGCGAAGTCAGCCCTTCTGGACCTCTGATCGGATACCGCATGACAGCGCGCCCGGGTCGTGATTCTCCTCTGAGAAAACCAAATAGGGTCTTCCACATCGAAGACCCAGAACCCCGCAATGATTCCGGCTTGGAAGGCTGATGCCTCGCTCTGGGTAACGCCTCCTCAACGTGACGATTATCCATGGTCTTACAAGATAAGGAACGGATCAGAGCGATTAAACGCTGCTGTAATCAACGAGATAATAATAATTACAAAAGCTGAAGCTACCGGCCGTAGACCATAAATCTCGCAACCCGTTACTTCGCGCTGCAGCAGGAAACCTTTCCTGGCGGATCCACGCTGGAAGCTCACTGCCCAACCCTCACCGCTGTCTGTCCATCACGGGACGGGAATCTTCGCCGCGCAATTTCTGCTCGTCGCTCTCAAGTTTTTTGCTACATAGTTGAATCAACAACTTCTTATCTAATAAAGTCTCGCATTTAGCCGAATAACGAAGAACAGGGGAACGTGCCTTTCGGAGCTCTCTCGGGTCAGCGAAAGTACGTCCGAAGTCTGAAGGAGCAATTTTTTCTTTCGGATAGGGAAACGCAAAACGCAGGGAGAATGAACGTTCTGAGAGCTACCCTCGTCTCCTCTCTCAGCCGTCGAGAGTTTACGGATTTGGCCGCCTGTGGAACAACTTTTCTCATCGGTCATCAGCTCATCAGATTCAATTAGATAGAAAGAATACAACACGAGAATCCAGAAAGCAGAGCTCGCTTCCACGGTAATACGTCCGTCTATTTGGATACCTGACCGAAAGATCTGAGAACAAAAGACTTATCGGTGCTCTCGGTGAAGCACAGCGATCTCGCGCCTCTCAGAACTCTCCGGAGGTGGTCCGAGCCGCCCAATGAAAGCCCACAGTTCCTGTCTAGACTATGACAACAATGATTTCAATTGGAAAATGTTTTTGTTTGTTTTTCTCTTCTCCTTTCAGTCGCCTAACCGTCTCCGGTCGGTCGGGTCACCGCACTTAGACAGTTGAAAAGAGCTCGCTCACAAAGAAATCCATTAGCGAATCGTTCATTTATACTTTTCACGTAAGGACTTAGCACATGCTTGCACGGATGCTAATGATGTCGACGGATTTTCCTAGAGCTATCTAGATAGCCCGCAGAAAGCCCCGGGTTCTGTTGTTTTTGAAAGACGGCAGCGAGCTATGTTCGTGGAGCCCGAATGACCGAGGAGTGGCGGTCATGGCGCTTCCGATCGGTTCGGGACTCAAACGACTGAAGGTATCGGGAAGCCCGCGGGAGATTATCGTGACATTCCGATTATCATTGTCGCCGAGCGAACAAGCCATGAAACCTAAACTAAGTATCTACTAATGTCTTCCGGACTTTATGGAGAAAAAAGGACACTTCTCCACACCAAATACGTCACCAAATGGCGTCGCCGGAACAATTCGTCGTTTAGCACCGGCAGACGCACTGCTGTGATCCGTCAGTTCTAGACGAGAAAAATTCGCCAAAGAGCTGCGGGCGTTTTCTCCCTTGCTCAGTCTGAAGTGCTCGCAGTACCTCGGTCAGTACCCGTAAAGATCAACATAAATTCTCAAAAATTTTTCGTACCACCCAAATTAGGAGCGCAATCGTCGAGGGGCGAGTCGGATGAATTCGTGAGAGGAGGTTCTCGGGACAATGGAAGCATGCGAGGACCGACGATCTAGTCGGATGGGAAATCGTACACGGACATCCGATTGCATCCTTTCCAACGCTCTTGAGTCATTCATGAATTCGTACGGAGACTTCAAGGTTTGATGAGCCTGCGAGGTAGGTGCGAAGGTTTCCGGAAGGGGAGGTTCCGGGGGAGAACGAGGGCGAAATCCAAATCGTAAAAAAAAGAATGCTCCTTCAGCGTCCAATAGCGGTTTCTTGAAGAATGGAATAATATTTTTACGGCCGTAGTTAAGAGGTCGTATCATCTCGGAAAAGAGGAAATTTCAATTGGCGCGGTGAAGATTCCTCGTATTCCGTCATGTTCGATGGCCGCAGGGCAGAAACGTGACGCCAATACAGAACAAGTTTCCGAACAGCGATTCCGGTGAACTCTCATGAACGAATCAGCATCCCACTTTACAACACAATGTGTTCGGAAAGCAGCGCGACCGAACGGAAATTCGGGCGGCGCAGCTGCGACCGATATCGTTTCTTACACTGGGGCTAATTTCTCTGATCGATCGGATAATCAGATGGAATCTGATCTGCTCGATGATCGTTCACAAAAGACTAAGTAGCCGCCCTTGAGAAAGCTCAATCGGTTCCGTGGGAGCGCAGCATTGAGCGGTCGGCAAACCTAACGAGACATCTTCGAAAGCATCCCTTACATCATGAGGATCTGCTCATCAGCTTCATCACGTCGGCCAGTCGCTTCGCTTTAGCTCGGCTTGGGAGTAAGCCGTGAATTTAGGGAGTCGTCATGAGGCATCTAAGGACGCTTCTTGCTCAAAAATCGACTCGAGACCGAAGGCGGAGAGTTTTGATCCTACCTCGAAACTCCGACGGAGACGCCGAGACTCGATATCAGTTCATGACCGTCTTTACAAGGTCCGATCGATTTGGGCTCGACCCACCGAACTTACGTGTTCCCGTCTCCTCAGCGTAGGAGGCTGACTGGCTCCGGACGCGGGTCCATCGACTTGCCGCTCTCCGTGGTAGCGTCTCTAATTGGTCGACGAGCCATCTTGCCTTTTTGAAAAGCGAAGCCTCCTTTGCTCGCAGCGCGCTTGCTGTCTTGATCGCTTGGTCCGCCATCCGCGAACGTTTCTCTTAATAGATATCCGCGCTGTGTACAATACAAACGACTGCGGTCGAGGGGCCCCACGTGTTTCGGTTTCAATCAGCTGTTGTTAGTGTCAGAGTTGGAAGATTCCGCTTATTGTTTCGACGCATCGGCTCAAAAATTCGGTCGGATAGTCTTCGGTAGCCCGTTACCGGCGGGCGAGAAGCTTCTGCGGCTCAGAAAACGGTGAGCATTCTTCTCAGACAAAACGGGTCACCGTCCCTCCCTTCTCCGTCCCCCTGCTCAAGCGACAGACCCTGCGACCGCCTGTCCCTCCCTGGTACGGGATTTCATTCAAAGATGATGTTTGCCGGCCGCACAGAAAACACGCGGCGCGTAACCAAACGGTGACTTGATGTCCAAGGCCTCGGCGTGGGCGTACGATCCAAATACGACTCAGCCTTGGTTCCGTGTTGGGACTATGCGCGACACACGGACTTTCACTTCATACAAAACTTCCGCGCTCGTCTTCTGCCGTTCGACCGAATAACAGCACGTGAAAAATCACGAGGAAAAACCATCCGGCCAAAAATAAAAAATAGACAGCGACGCGCGGCTTCTCTGATGTTTGACTGACCCGGGCAACGTCTCCATTGAAGAGTAAAATCCATTTTGGGTCCGGGGCTGGTGTGTGTTTCTTGTTCGGGAGACAAATCGGCACCCGAGTCTCCTTGGAAAGAGACGAACGACGATTTGTATAACCTCTCAACACATCCCTGCGATCTCCAGAAGAGCCCCGTTCTGCGTATGCTAGTACGAAGAGCGAAATCCGAACTATTCGAGGAGAGGGTGCTCTCATGGATCAGCGATCTTCCGAAAAATATGCTCGACGTCTTTCGAGTCCGATTTTGATGCCCCGCGAATCTCAGGCCCCGAAGCGCCTTGCCTGTGACGCGCACATCGCAGCGCTTGGAGGATGGAACAGAGCAAATATTTGCCTCAGTTCGTGATACGTGTCAGGGGAATTTCTCCGAGTCTTCGGGAGGGGGCTGAGAAATTCCTCCTTCGGCAGAAGCTTCAGCAGGGTTTGATGGACGACTGGCGCCGATTCATTTTTTCGAATGAATCGGTCGCTCTCATATTCTTTGTCGGGATCGCTCTTGTACGTCCGGACCCGGCATCACAGCTCGTGATCTTGCACGCGTTCCAGATCGAACCGAGAGCTCACGTCCGAAATGAGCTTCCAGTAGACGCGACGTATACATGAGATCGAGTCCGACCATACGGGTCCACCGTCGAAGCGGAGCCGGCTTCAGTGCGACCCACAGACGAGAGGGACGTCTTTGAACGGATTCCAAGAAACCCGTGATTTCGACTACAGAACGGTATGTCATCTGTCCCAGCACAAATTCATTTTTTGTAAATCTCATCTTTTTCTCTTTGACAGTGAAATGCAAATTCATCGGCGACAGCGGTCACGTCACAATACAGCGGCTTCGGCTCACCGGTCTCGGATTGGAGGAGGTACCGCGACTTTTTCTTCGCTGCTGCTTCCACTTGCAGTGTTCCGATTCCAGCGGAACGCACAAAGCCGTATGCATTTTGATTACTGTCCAGTTCATCCATACCGTTCCCGAGAGATTCAATCCGCACACCGGAAGCGGCGTTACGCAATCCCCCATCGGATTTTCTTCAGCGGATTCTCAGTGTGTTTCCTTTGTATTCCGAGATGGGAACTTCGATCGATGCCTCGAGATGGGGAACCGCTTCTGATCTCACTCAGGTAGGTGTCGAAAGGGATCGTAGCTCCACGAGTACTCGATAGACGACTTTAGTCCGGCTCCGACACAGCTTCTCGGATCCGACGGAGCATTTTATTCACCGTTCCCATTGTATGAGTCACGGAGCTCAGACAGCGGCGCATGCCGTTTGTCGTTGAGACCGGCAGTCAACCGAACCGTCAGTCAGTCAGACAGTCGGTGGGTTCTTCAAAATCACAGAACCTTGTGTCGACCGGCAACATGGAAGCCTCACGCGAGCAACACTGCAGACATCGTGTACAACCCACGACGTCGCATTGACAATTGGCAATCGACACAATCGTTCTGTCAGAAACGAACTTAAGATTCCATTTCTCTTGGTCGAGTCTGGGATTTTCTCGCTGTCGACAACAGAATTTGATCACGACAAATCCGGCACACGACTCGAATTTCGACCTCACGCTAACACCAGAAGTGAAAGCGCTTCCTCGGAGTGACCTGAGCCTTCTTTTCGGCAGGGAGAAAGCACGGGCACTGCGGGGTATCCATTCTTGTCCGAAAAAACTATCAAGAGTGCGTCATCGAGGATTTGACCCCGTGAAATCGAGTCCTAGTCTCGAAAACCGAACCCCACGAATTCAAATCATTCGATTGGTGTTCCAGAAACACCACCAGATGAATCGAGAATTCCATAGTTCTCAAACCCCATAGTGTTCCAATGAACCGTGGGAATCCTCGGCTCGGCTCCGAGGAACACCCGATTCTCACATCGCGCTTATCGGATTCAGAAATCGAACGTGTTGAGCAACTACGACCATTTTTCGCTCCGCCGCTCTGACACGACGAAACACTTCAGTCCACTTGCCCAGCACAGGCAAATGTACGGAATTCTGTACCTGGTAGCAGAGAACGTCTTTCTTTCCGCTGTCTGTCAGGCTGGTTGAGCTGTCTTTATCGACGGAGTGTTTTTTTTTGTGGAAGCTTCTGTTGCTACCTGTGTATCCGTTTCTGACGGAACTCGAGACGGCACAAATGGTACCGTCGCCGCTGGTTGTGACTGTGTGTGGTGACGATTTGATGAAAAGCCAGCGACCGCAAATCTACAAACACCGGCACCAGCTCCGGTCGCTTCTCGCTATTGAATCTTGACTTTGTTATCTTCCATTTGCGCGCATCGATGGCTATGCATATTTATCTTCGCGCTTCTGCTCTCGATTCTTCGCTCGGATCCGTCGGACAACTTTCGCGCAGATAGGACGTGGTAGATGGTGAGGGATTCGTGCTGTTTGCTAAACGTTTAAATCAACGGCGGATGTCGCGATTCCGTCGCATCGCGAACATCCCAGTAACGTAATCTCCGGATCAGATAGTAATTCGGTAGCTGAACGTGTGACCACTCATCTATTTGCGCTTTCCTGGCCCGCTCGCCAATCACGGGATGCCGTCACGTAGATAGGTATGTACGAACTCATGACGAAAAGGTTTGATCCCCCAATGAAAAGGCTGACACCGTGCCACCAGTCTATGATTATCGTGGCTGGGAAACGGTGAAAGTGTCAGCTGATTGATTGACTCTTTGACTAATCGACGCGTTGCCCGAAGGACAGCAGTCGATCGGGATGAAATGGTGGAGAAGAATAAATAAATTTCCTCCCTTGTGATAACAGATATTCCCGAGAATATTCCGTTGCCGCAGACATCCAACTGCGAACTTCGGCGGTTGGTGCTACCGGAGGATCGCGCGAACTTCGCTGATCCGTCCGCTTAGGCTCAAAATGCAGCCAGCCACTATTAACCCCAATGTTCAGAAGAACGGTTTTTCTTTGGAATTCTACGGTCGTGTGTGTGTGTTGTTTTTTTCTATTTTCGTGCGGCACCGGCGCATCCGTCGGGGGAAGTCGACATAATGAAGAACTTTTTTGAATAGTTGGCGAAATCCCTCAAATCCTCCCTACCCCTCCAGCACTACGCTTCGAGTATCCGGATCTGTATCGACTCTCGATTCCAGCAATAACGGACTCCACGCGAAGACTCCATTTCGCGTAAGGCGTTGCGGGATTTCTCTGCTGGAAAATTACCCATCGTCCATGGCTCGTCACCCTCTACTTCGTCACCTGTTCATGTTGCGTGGACATAGCGTGTGGTTATTTTTTACCTCGGATATTTTCATTTTTATTGGAAGAGCCTGCGTCGACTCCCAAGTGTTCCCCCGTGTGGCATTGCCATAAATCTCCAGGTGTACGAGCAGATGTTACCGCCGGCGCCGTCGAGGGTCAATAGTCAAGTATTCGAGTGGTGAGAGCTTCGTGAACTTCGGCGAAGATTTCACTCCAGACGTTTCACGACGGAGATCGCCTCCGAAATTCGGGTGCGGATCGTGACTTTCCCTCCCGCTTTAGAATAAATCGCCTTTGTAATTATTTCAGCGACGTATCCGAGAACAAATTTCTCCTTCTCAATTCGCTACTTTCCCGAGACGCTGTCGATTAACACACTTTTCAGTGCCACCGTAGGGAGAGCATGAGGCGAAGTAGCACCGCATCCTTGGGAACGGATCTAGTCAAGCGTATATTAGAAAGACGTTCATTGTTACAGAATACAGAATTGTTTGATGTCTCAACCACACTTAGTGCTTATTATTCGGTTGCTTTACACATCGTTCATTCGCGCGTCGGCTCGTATGTCTTCCCACGTCGGCTTTGTCGCGTAATCCGCCATCCCGATTCACTAATTTAGTGACTGATCAACGGAGCCAGCTCTCAGTCAGTGAAGCTCTGGCTCGCCATAAGAACGCTAAGCATATGCATAGTTTCTCATCGGCGGGCGACCGAAGCGTAGTAATTACATTCATACGGCAAACGTTTAACAGATTATTCCATCGGACGGAGCAAGATCATTGATGGACTTCATGAGTGCTTCACCTCATAATCGAAGGACTGAAAGGACGACCGTCTATTTGACTGAATGACTGTATGTTTGGCAGTCCGATAGCCAGCTGTGACTGACGGATTTGACGTGTGACTTTGAAGTATCGACGCCTCGGCTTTGAACAATATGTCTCTCCGACCCATCGACCGACCAAGCCACGAGGCGAGCAGCTCGCGTATTTTGTTATTGGTCTCTGTTCCTTGCCTTGACGAATCCACGATGGGACACCGGCAGCATACATCATAATTAGCTTCACTAAGTGGTCGGTGTCAAGTGAGCCCGAGCTTCGGAAGGACGAGGCGAATTTCGGGATGAATTTTCCGACGGACAACGGTGCAGTGGCAAGCGACTTGGACAGCGCTCCGGTCAGTCGTCGTACGCCCACGTGCTTCGGACGTCGCGGTATAGCGTGAAAATAATGTTCACTGGCTATTTTCATACGCTGTTTTGGTTCAATCACGATCTTTTTTTCTCGCGGGAGATCGTGCGGGTGGTACGGCAAATGGGGAACGCTGTTTATGGCCCCTGCACTTCCTTGTGTCTTATAGGGCAACAAAGCAACAACTGTTGGCGTTTCCAACTGTCGCCGGCAGAACTCGACGCCAATAGGAGCCACGGTGAGCATTTCAACAGTCCATTCTCCCGACTGGGACGGTCGGATAGAGCTTTCTGCCGAACTACATACTTGTTGATCTTCTCATAGCGACGCGCTCCGCGTATTCGTCCCTCGTCCAATAGCGGATCGGATATTTCTCATGATAATCATCATCATCATGGACTTCGCAGGAGCGTGTACGGCGAGGGAGCCACAAACTCACGAAACGCTCGTATAAATCGCCTCCACGTCGAATCGATTCGTAGAATTGCAAGACTTTCATGGTGGTGAGCGTCAAACGCTCAGATCCAGTTCTGAACTTGTAAAACGTCCCAGTGGCGGGGCCTATTTCGGATACATCGAGCTGTTGAGCTTATTCCACGCGTGTACTTCCTTTGCGAATTTTCCTTCTTCAGCTTTTTTGTCGCTATCGTTGTTGTTGTTGCCGCTACAGCGTTGTGTTCTTGAGCACCGCACAGCCGATCTGACCGAATTCGGATGCAGCATTAACTCTATTGAAAATTATTGGACGGAAGCAGTGGGCGACGGAGTTCCACGCTAGCACAGAATTTCCCGAACAATAATTCGGTGTTGACGACATCGCATTCGATCTGGCTATTTCACGAGCTCGGTCATGGTTCCTCGGTCGTAAAACCGATAGAATTTGCTCACAGGACCAAACGGATTCCTACAGATCATGATCTGAGGGGGAAGTCTATCCCAGGAGTGAATCGCATGGAGTCGACACAGAGTTCGGCCGAAAATGATAAATTGTTCTTTGGTGAGAGGGCAGCCCGGTATCCTCCTTCAGCGAAATCACGACACAGAGGGACCGAGGGGTTTAAAGTACGACGCTCGCATGACAAGGGGGATCACCCGAGAGAGTTTCCTTGGAAGTCACCGAACACTATTGAGCGTGGGAGGTCATGAAACGAATCATACTCGCAACTAGCTCCAAGCCCCGACACTTCTCGGACCGGATCCTGGCCGGATCGAGAAGAGCATCTAGAGGAGCTAGAATTCAAACTTGACTGAATGAAGCCCCGCAGCATCGACTACGCTCACGAGAAGAGTTGATAAGAACTGAGGTCATGGGATATGCTCCGCTGCTCGTCGAACAGAAGTTGTGTTCCACTAAAGGCGTCCATTTGTCAGATTGACACGATTGTTGTTGCAGTTGCTCGTAGCGCCTGCCGACCACGGCGGAGTTTTTCGTCGGGGAACTCGGGGAAAATCGGTCGAAAATATCGAATTAGACCGGGGAGATTGTACGAATTCCGAGCGAATTGATCGGAAAAACGCCGAGAAACTTTCGGAACACAAGCTTGTATGCGTGCGTTCGTGTTCCGACTGACAGCGTGGCAGAAGTGAGGTCTGCGATGAATTTCGCCCACTTCACGCTCACGCGGAGACCGACCCGAGCCGGTGGCGGACTCATCGGTTTGTGGAGTTCTGCCCATCGATCCAGCGGGCGAAACAAGGCTTGGAAAATAAGTTGCTCTTTTCTCTCATCGATCCGTCCAGAAAATCCATCCCGCTTGTCGGATCAGTCGGTCGGAAAATCGAAGAGCCGAAGCGATCAACTCACAGACTGACTGACTGACTGACGAAGTGACGTCCACGGCCAGTATTATGCAAAGGACAAAACCGAAGATTGAGTTATGTGTACGATGGATTCATGTAGGACGATATGCGGGCTAATGATATGGGTGTGTCGGTACAGAACATCGTGCACACAGTGTGGAGAGCTGTAAAGGAGAATTTCATCGGGACATTTGCGAAGAGATACGCCAGGTGTTCCGAACAATATCGGCCGATCATTCGTTAAACGTGAATCCGAATCGGGGAGGCATCGGCCGAACTCGTGTCCCGCAAGCTGCTCAGAGGGCACCGAGCTCCGCTCAACTCTTCATGATTTTTCGCCTTCGGCTTTTGTGATCTCTGTTCCGGAAGTTTGATCAGATGAGGAGAGCGCTTCAATTTTCGAGTGCACATCTGAGCGTGTGCTCATCGGGAGCGCTCCGTGAGCACGGCTCACCCAATTCACAAGAAGTGTATCCAAGCAAAGTTTACCAAGCTGTGTCAAGTTACCTTCAGAGATGGCTAGACAGAGTCCACTTCACACTCGCAGCAGCCGTCCTGACAGCAGAGGAGCAAACACTCGAACCAGATTCCGATCTGCCGAAAGGAGTTTATCACGCAATCCGATAGATACGGCAAACACTTCATTCACGCAACGTAACACACATCGGACGTGAGCACCGGCACAGAACGCGCTGATCTTACACTGATTCGCGGTGGCTCGACACACAGGGAAGGGTAAGCACCGCCAGAGAAAGCAAGGGAGAGGAAATGAAGAGACTTAAAGCGAGGAGGTTCCGATCGCCTTCCACAAGAACTAGCTGGAACATCACATTGGGAATGTGACGGGTAGACAATGCTCATGGCAGCGGGCGCACATCAGATAGTCGCTTAGCCACCGACGAAATCATTGAGCGACCTGTCGCGAGCTCGGGACTGTTGCCCACAGCGAGCAGATTCAATTCCAGGATGGCAAGTTGACAACCTCCGAGCATGTGGCTCAGCGAGTGCATCTACGCACCCGTTCAATCACGAGTCGACAGCTGCGTCTCCGATACTCGCCGGAATGAGGATCTTTCTCGAGATAACGATTAGAGGAAAAGAGCTGGAAAGCCTCGAGGAAAATGCCATCTCCAGCAAGCAAAACCACGGATGGAGTCAAGAAGCTAGGCGGACTCGATCAGGAAGAACAGGGATTCCGTGACGCGTTCACAGTTCTCCAGCCTTTCCATCCGAGGATTACGTAATTTGATCGACTTTGAATAATCAAATGAGAAATCATCGAGCATCTCTAACAGCTGATGCGGAGATCAATGAGAACACAATTGGGACCATATGAAGAAGCTCCACGATTCCGGTCCGACAGCTGGATCTGACGCAGCACTTGACAGTGTTTATGAAGGAGAGGAAGTTAGAGAGGTGCTCTCTATTTGAGCTAGATCGCGATTGGTCAAGCGTAGCTCGCTGTGTTAATTGGATTTTATGAGTGTTCGGCTGAGGGCCAGACAGAGGATCGTACCGGCTGAGATTCACTTCTCAACGATGTTCCTCCGTCTGGGTCTCGTCTCGACTGAGGACTTCGACCGCTTCTGGCGAATCCAGGAAACATTCTAGATGTACCGAATCTCAGGTTCTCAAATTGCGCGGGGGCAAGCTTTCGACTGATTGCCGATCCTAACTTGAGGGCCCCGCCGACGTGATCAGTAGATACCGCTCAGCACCTCGCGTGTCTTGCCGAACGGACTCCGCCCATGATGGCACGAATTACGCATTCACGTGAAGACGTCGTCGCAGGATAAGATCGGAACTTTTTCTGATACCTGGGAGCTCTCGGCTTCTTCTACATTGCACAGTGGCTGGTCCAGTGTTCAAGCACGATTATCGGAGTCAGCTCTCTGTCTGGTTCCGTGTCATCTCATTCGCGGCACAAAGTCGAACCTCCTTATAATGGAATTGAAGAGACCGCCCGGAGCGGTCCGTAATATCCGAAACCCGTCTTGTCCGAAGATGAGTTCTAAATCGGAATGGGACGTGAACTTCATGAGAAATACTGCTGCGGCCTTTCTCATGACGGGCGTAAGGACGCGAGACCTCGCGAATCGTCCAATCGGCTACCGCTCTCGGATTTCCTACTCGAGAGGATAGGTCCGTTATGGAAGATTTGATTAGTATGGAAGGAAACAAGCTGGGGCTTGGACATCAATCTCTTAGGTATATCCGAAATTCGTTGTGGGGTACGCTTAAGTCGAGTCACATCCGGGTCCGTCGAAACGAGGTTCTACTGCAAAATATGATGATGATCCTCCTTTCTACGAGCTCGTGTTTGAGTATTGTATTGGAGGAAGGATTGGATCTCTGGTTTCGATTTCGTAGAATCGCGGGAAAGAGGATTATTGATCGAAGCCGATTGAAGACGGAGCCGTTCTCCTCGCAGATAAAAATCAAGTTTCTTGACTCAGGTAGATCGCCAATTAGGGAGCGACGAACCCCCGTTCAGCTGTAGACATGATCGCTTTGATAGGAACTCCTCCATCATGCAGTCGTCACGGATCTCGGTCGCGGGGAGAGCCATGGAATGTTCCAGATAACGGGTTGGGCTCGGGAGAGGTGGCTCCAACCTTCACCGTTAACTGTGAGCCGAAGAGACAGGTGCAATAATTCACTGAAGATGAGTTGAAACATCGCCGAAGCTCCCAAGGTGAAGAGGGACTTGAATGTCTGTCGTGATGCGCTCGTAGACACAATTGATCTTGCATCGTCGCCGTCAGAGATGCTGCCTGTGCATTTGGGCAGGGGACGACTGACAAGCACAAACGTGACGCCGCCGGGACGGATATCTGTCGCTCAATGAATTCGATGATTCAAGTCTTCAGTGGTTTTGCATAATGTGTCCTCGTGCCGCGGTTCCCGTGACAGGTGACGTTCCTCAGCAATGCATCTCTCGAGCCTAGAGGACACGCACTGAGTTTCGCAGAGAAGGCAAAAAATCGGTCGTCGGCGTATGAAGGATTTTCCCATAATCGAAAACACTGTTTATTTCTCACTTAGGTACCATGTCGTAAAAGTTCACAAAACACGAAGCTTCACTATCTAAGGAGGAAATTTAAGAATCGGAGCATCCGAGAATCGGTGAAGCGAAAAGTCGGGAGCGGTGTAGGTGTCGGCCCGGAGATACTACCGTCGGAATACGCGCGAGAAGATCCGACGATACATCGATGCAACGGCCACTACGCGCGCGTTCGATGGCACGGTCAAAATTTCTTCTCCGAACGATGATTTATTCGGAGATGAGCGCTGGCGCGCCGTACACGTCTTAATTCATTAAGCAAAGAAGTGGGTCCTATCCGAAGCTATACAAAAACGATTTCTCAAAACGGATTGTGCTTTAAAAATCGGGAACAAAAAGATGGTGTAGTCGAGCTTTAAAAATCAGTTTCTTTGGTTTTCTATCGCAATCGGAAACATCAGACTACTTCAGCGCTGTCCCCTGACCTTTTCCACCATACGCTGGTACTTGGATAGCCCTGAAAGCTCGATCGAAATTTCGGGAAATGCGGAGGAGACGATTCCGACATAGAACGTTGTCGTTGCTCAGAAATTGAGTCAGGTCGTCGTTGACAGGACATCGCTCATCTGGTCGTTCTCCATGCATTACGAGAAGACAATGTGGATTTGTCTTCGAATGCGAAGAAGGATTCTGAGCGAAAATGCCAGAAAGAGTACCATTGTTCTGCGGTCGGTGAAACAAGACAGTCTCTGAAGGGATCAGACCGGAAACGGACGTTTGCTCAGGACCGATGTGTTGTTGTATTTTATCGAACCTTGAATCTCTTGCGGAGCGAGATCGCTCAGGCTTGGGCTCTCCTGTTTAATCATCATTTTCTATCCGACTGACAGAAGGTTCTTCATTGAGAGCTTCACATTTCTCTCTCCAATTTAAGGTATGTGGAGTGTGAGTGCAATACCATCTGACATCGCTTTGGACTCTCTGCATCTCGTGAAATACAATAAAAAAAACATCGGATGCTAATCAAGGAAATTGAAGCCACTACTCCCGGCTTGCTATCCGGAGCCACCTGCAACTCCGGATCCATCTAAGCGACATCAATGTTCCCGAACTCTATAGAACTCACGCTTTTTCGCAGACTTGCTCCGCAACGAATGAGCACCATTTATCGCACATTAATCACAGGGAGCAAGCTATACACCAAGCTCAAATCGGGATTAGTGCTATGTTCGGTTGTTTGCCTGTGGTCCTGTCTTAGACTGTTTCGATCGCTTAGCACCGCACGAATTCGTCGATTACGTCGGATTAGCACATGCTCAGTGCGTCTCTTCTGTGTCCGGTTCGAATGATCCCCGGGCGAAGATTCAGCCGAGACCGACGATTCACAGCACTCCGGAAGACGTCCGGCTAGCATCTGGATCACACTCATCGATGCTCGTGTCACCTGAGAGAGTAGTTGGCTGTGGCACCCTCCGAACGCGTGAAGAAAGAGGAAGGTCTCGTTCGGGTCCGTCGGTTGGTTGCTCGCCCGGTTAGCTGGCTGGACGAATAGTCGGACAGCCGGTGAGACCTGGGGTGGGGGCAGAGAGAGATGAACTGGGGCTTTCGGATGGAGTATTCACATTTGCCGAGTGAGTCGCCCAACTGCCCTGCCTGTTCACCTTCTTGTCTGCGGTTTGAGAGCCTGATTTTTCTCCGAATCGATCCACAAGTGGCTGATGAAACCGCGCTGATGCTTGTGCAAATAGTCTTCTGTCTGGGCTCTAGTTCGAAAAAGGTGTCCTTCCCTAATATTGCGTGCTCGATCTTCCAGACACAATATTCTTACAATACTTCGAGAAGAATTATCGCAGAAGGAAGTTCTGGATCTTTTTACAGAGATCCCGACGGAACTCAGTTAGTTGATATGCAAAACCTCGTCACAAAAACTTCCAGGCAGAAAATCGATCCTGAGCAGGCATCTGGTCGCTCCAACTATGAGCACCTGAAGCCTTCCGAGCGGTGCCAGTCTCCACAGTGAGTATATTCGCCGACTGAGCAGCGACCGCCGCCGATACCGCGATGAGTAGCTTCATGTAGAGACTTTACCGAGCGGAAGAACAGATCAGGTGGAATGCGGGTCCTCAGAAGCCACCAGCCTGACAGAAAGACATTCCTCCCGTTACTCTCCGCCTCTGATGCGAACAAGACAGTCCCAAAGGCCATCTGTCTCCGAGAGTTCAGGGGACAACGGATACCTCGTCTCGTTCGGGGCAATGAAATTCGGAAGCACTGCAGACTTATACTGGGTACGCATTTCCCGTTCTAGCAGTCACGTGAATCGAAATCAGAACGCAGTGTAGCACCGATCTCAAGACTCGTTGACATCGTGAGCTCGGCGGAGGAAGGCCTCGGCAGCTCCGTCGCGGCTCCAGGATTGTCACGCGGAATCCGGAGTGATACTGGATCACCTTTCTTCTACTTCTGAATGAATAATTATGATAGATGAATGCAACGAGAGCGGGAATCGAGCCGCTTCACGGGGATGCGCCACGCACAGAATTTTTTTCTCGATGACTCCGTCCATTCCTTCCCACGATCTGAAATTCGATGCAGTATGGAACCGATCGCTCTGCTCCATCTTGTCGCTACGCTCTTGTTGTTGAAAATCTGGCTGTTCATCCTCTCTGGTCCACTTTTGGGGTCAGATTCTCGTTCTGGACGAAGTGCGGAGGTGGATCAAGGAAGCATTGGCTCCAAAACGAGCAGCGGCTCAAATCCATTTGACTGGATAGCGATAGAATTTGGAATCCTCTCCTTGCGGTAGGATGAGCAGCTCACACGGACAAACACGTTCGAATCTTCCATTTGTATCTGCGGCCTCCTCTCAGTGTCGTGAAACTTGGCCGCCCGAATTATCCATTTCGGACAGTCCACCCCATGCGTTACGAGAGCACTTGCCGATGAGAGTGCATTCCGGCTGCAAGGAACGGTCGCATCGATCTATTTCTGATCCAGCTGAGGCCAATATTATTTTCGATGGCAATGTCGGCGTCCGGTTCATCCCTGTATGGTATTCTAAGGCCCAGCGGATACCTGACGACTGTATCGGGAGGGAATTGAGATGATGCTGCGAAGTGTCGAAATGATCATCCACCAGATTCCGGACAATCTATTCACGGAGAAGACCTTTTATGCATCGCGGGCTCTCTTCCCGATCGTTGAACTGCGCGACATCAAGCCATTACGACTGCCCAGAACTTACTTGAGTAGCTCCTAATAAGAACTGAGGCCTGAGCCGGTGCGAAGCTGAAGATAATCGACATGAGGCTCTGAGGGCCGGTCGCCAGACCTTGACCTCGGAAAGTGGGGTGCGGGGTCCGTCGGCCTCCCCCTTCATTCAGAGATTCCTGAAAATTGGTGATCTGCATGTGTAAACGTGAGAAGTGAACCTGGAATTGGTCTCCAAAGGGTATGAGGAGCTTACGAGATTCTATTTCGATCTCTACAGCCAGGAAAAACACCAGGAGACGATTCCTGAGGGAACGGATACGTACTTATCTCATTCGGCTTCCCGAAAGACTCGTCAAGAACATATGTCCCAAATCCCAACTCTATGGCCAAGAGAGAACTGCGTTGACTTCGATCATGGGTGAGAGTGACCGTGTGAGAGGCATGCAAGCGATCACCAGCTCCCAGCTCCTGATCTGAGCGAGTTCTTCTCGTCCTCGTGCCTGATATGAGCGCTTCTGAGGAGCATGCTCCTATCGGATCATGTGAACAATGCTCGCCCCCTGTGCTCGGTTGATTTTGCCACCGAAACCAGTGCATTGATTTAGGTCGATGGGCCTCAATACGGACAGTTAATGTCCCGAGGATCTCCTCTGGACTGCTCCCGTAGCGATGCCTGGTCGGAGACATTTCCGCCGGTCCCACGCAACTGATGAGTCTTTAGGAGCCCTCTCACAGCAGCGTATCCTAGCCGCGCCTTCTCATTCTCGGTTCGGAACGACAAGCCACTCGAGTGCGGCCTCGGGACTCCAAGTTTAGGAGGAAGACGGTTCAGTAGCCGGAAAGCTCGCCCCGGGCTCAAATTGTATTCGACGTTTCGAAAGATGGAAATACCACCCAGGACGCGCAAACAAAGGCTATGATGAAAGACGACACATGTATCTTTACTCGCTGCGGTAACTCCGATTCTTTTCTGACACGTGAGTGGGGAAAGTGGTCTTTGACACAACCTGGGCGGCTGGTGGCAATGAATAGCGTCGAAGGTGATGGATAAGAAATTTCATACTCGATAGTGCGCTGAACAATTGTTTGGCATCAAGACTCAGGTCAGTAGCGGTCAACACCGTGTCTTCTCTCCGAGCCATGAACAAACGAATGCTCCCGGGTCATACACGTGAGGAGTGGGCGTGTAGCGCGGGATCAATATCTGGGGAATTTATGGTGTGTTTCAGAATGAGCAAGTCCTATGGATCGGAGACGCATCCACCACGAGCAGACAGATCAGGAAGAGAAAACGAGAGATAGCCGAAAGCGATTCGAAATCCCTCAAGAAGAAGATTAAAGTGCCGATGAGTTGGCCCGACCGTTATGCGAGCCGACAAGCGAGGAAGTCCGCACTCCGATCAACGCGATGCTATTTATTTTTCTTCTTTGTGCGAACGTCGTGCTCGTTGTCTGACCGTTGTCGATAGTTATTGTTTCTTCTCAATGGGAAACTTTTAATCTTTCGCGTGGGAGTATCTCACTCACTTCCTGCTGGCGCACCGCCGTTGCGCCGCTTCAACGAAGCCCCGTGGACGCGTCCCCCGTCCTTAGCGTAAGCGTCACGATAGCAGCATTCGTAGCTCGGGGTCTGCCATGTCGATTCTCGATTCGATGATCCACTGCATCGGGAATGGATATTCACGGGGTCCAACTTGGTCCAGAAAATCTAAACGCGACCTTTCCGTCCTGGAAGCTGATTCCCCTCGCGTACCTTGGACTTGGAAGTCTTTTTCTCATCGCGGCTCCCCCCACCTATCCAGACTCTGAGAGTGGTGGAGCATCTTACGAGCATCATGCTCCATTCGCGAATCCTTTCCATTCGCGGTAGCCGCATCGCGAAGGAGAAGAGTTCCCGACTTCTATTCTGGAGGTCCTTGGCAAGACTTCAGGAGGACTCAATGCGCGGAGCGCCCGAATCGTGATACGTCAGGCCTGAGTCCTGACGTTCCAGCCGATTTATAAGAATTGTCATAATTCAGGGGGACTTCCCCATTCCCTAGGACCTCTCTAAGCTCGCGGAATCGTGGGTATCCTCCGACATCGGCCAATACATTTAGGCAGAGCGCTTGCGTTTGAATTTGAGTCGCGGAATAAAGCTCTCTACGCGTCCCAGATGTCTCCGTCGGTC
Organism: Galendromus occidentalis; assembly: GCF_000255335.2. Taxonomy (NCBI): domain Eukaryota; kingdom Metazoa; phylum Arthropoda; class Arachnida; order Mesostigmata; family Phytoseiidae; genus Galendromus; species Galendromus occidentalis. The sequence continues at coordinate 851,055 of NW_003804489.1, forward strand.
ACTCGTCGTGGTATTCGGCGATCTCGGGATGAGGGAGAGCTGGCTGTTGGTGGACAGATTTCGTCGGTTGACTCTATAATATAAGCATCAGCATACCTTGCGGTCCTGAGCATCCTGATCGGGGCATGAGTTCGCGGGCACCATTACTCTCATGGATCCCGTACTCTCAGATAAAGATAATGGTCGAGCGTCAGAAGGGAGGAATCTCGGTAGGGATAAGGAAACGGGAAATGAACCCTCGAATCAACAATCTGGTCCATACACTCGAGATAGGAACTCTTTGGACCGACCCCTCGAAGTATTCTCCTTTCCAGCTGTTTCCATTCATGAACGTTAATCCCGACTTATCAGTTCCGGGGTCTCGTTGTCGCGATTCGTCTGCTTAAGAGTCAAATAGTTTGCTCTTATGCAGAACCTGCCGACGTCGTGCGTCTGTCCGACTGTATGGCGAATGAGGGGACGCCGCACGGGCGCCACGACTCGATTGCGATACTTGAACGCAATTCGGACTCCCCAAGTCGAATGATTTGGGAAAGGAGAAGAGAAACGACCGAAATTATTCCTGGAGGGTGGAAGGTCAAAGCTTCAATATTTATAGAATGTACACAGTCGGGGAGTCACGCCGACCGGCTTGGAATATCTGACAGCTTTCGAGAAGCTCTAACATCATTCCATGGTTGAGGTCTTCTCCTTGTTTCATACATCAAGTCAATATGCTGTGAACGGCATCCTCTGTAGTTCCTCTCGGGGAACTCATGACCCTCCACTGATAGTCGGAAGCAAACGGTCATTGAGTCGCTAGCCCGGAGATATCCGAGGGATGCCCCCAGCTGGAGGAGATCAATTGAGATATCCAGCAAGTCGCTCGAGTCCGTCGTGTGGAAATGAGTCGGCCAGCTGAGGGCGAGAGACGACGACGAGGAGACGAAGTGGAGGTCGATATCCGGTGATCATTGGTGGAGGCTCGACTACCGCTTGTTGTGCTGATATACCCCGACCATCTGTGCGGCGACTTTCAGGGACGACGACCCCCCTCCCTTGATAGCGTGTGTCGCAACAGTGTTCTCCTTGATGGGCGTGACTTTTTCGTCTCGACGTGGGTTCACATCGTGCTCATTGCCGTCGGGACGGGTCTCTTTGGTCGATTGCATCGATGCCGGTTTTCCAATTAGCTTCAATGAATTCTGGATGGCTCGACGCTCTCCATTGTTGGCTTCTGGACTGTACACAACAACGGTCTCGTTGGGATTCCCAGCAACGGCGATAGCGGGGTTGTCGACGGCGACACCAACTCTTACGACAGGCGCAGATTCCGCGGCGCCAACGATTGCCGAGGTCACTGCAGCGGAATCTACGATGACGGTGTTTGGAGATTTCACTGATGGGCTATTCGAGGAGGGCCCCGAAACTATGGTGTTCTTCACGGCAGCGGCACCAGCGGCTGACACGATTGCGGGCGATGCCTCGTACATGTCTGCAGATACCGAGCCTTCTCTGAGACGCTCGGGAAGTTCAGCAGCTTGACCCCCGCCCGAGACGACAACGACGACGAACACCAGCGAAACCTGAAAACACAAGTCTCTCAGATATCTTCCGTCGCTTCTTGCGCTCATTCAGCGGGACCATGAACAAGGAGAGCAACATCAACAAGTTGGACAACAGCTGATCAGCCATCTGTCGACGAGGATGGGAAAATTCGATTATTCGAGACTGCAGTCGGAGGCTTACCGCTTTTTGTTTATTCATGGTTCTCTCGTGAGGTCCCGTTGATGATGCGGAGGAGGATGGATGCGCCGATGCTGCAATCACTGCCACTGAAGAAGATTCTTTGTGGGCTCGATGAGAGCAGCTCTTAAATAAGAGATAAAGGATGTTGCGAGCTCTCGCATTCACACGCTCGGAGCCACATGCGTAGGTTGACACCGTCGAAGACGACGCTGCTGTTGCTGTATATCACGAGGAGGAAAGAAAACTTCTTTCCGTATCAAAGGCTGCCCGCCGGACTGTCGAAGATTACCTCTGTTTCAAAAGTCGACTACCTGGCAATGATGACCGCGTGACTTTCGACCCGAACCATGGACGTTCCGAGTCGAGGACTCCGAACGCCTCGCGCGGGATAATATGAGGACAGAGCATAATGCTCGAGGTACTGGTTGGAGTCGGAGTTCGAATCTTTCCACATGCTCTCGGCGTTGGGTCCTAACCTTTCGCAACAGTGAATGTTCACGGTGGACCGACAGGGCCAATTATAATTTTTTACAGAATATATGGCGATCAGAAGCGCCGACACTGATCGCAGTCGCGGTCTTTTCATCGGGAGTCTCTCTTCCCGGGCGAACGAGGGAGTTCTCTGAAAAGCGACTATCCGACGGCTTCGTCGGTCGAGGTCGCGACGTACCGGTCAAACCCGAATGGAGCATCAAACTCTCGACTCCGATCAGGAGGGGGCTTCTTCCTCAAAAAGCGTCCTGCTTCGTATAGTTCTCCTGCGTGCAGTTACTCCAAAACCTCTATTACTCGATGGTAGAGCGAACGCCTCTCTGTTAAGCTTTGTGGCGACTCGGTCTGCGGGGACCTTTCTATCGATTCGGTAGGTCGCAGCGGAGTCTCTGCAGCCGCTCGAGAACGAGTCGCATTTTGGTGTAATCACTGATACATACATCGACGCCTTCAACATCGCTTGCATCTCTAAAAGACGACGATGATCACCCGTAATTGGGACTTTGTCGCAGACTTCGTGGCACCAAGCAATGGTGCAGAAAGAGCGACGACAAGCTGTTCGCGACTCCGGGATGCGGTCCACTGACGCTTTACGTTTTCATTTGTGATGCAATTCTCACCCTCGTTGCTACCGCCGCGTCACCCTCTCCCAGCTGCTCATTTTTTCAGGTTGAAGGTGTTAATGGCATTCTTGTTTGGGCGACTTTAACTTCAATCGCGTTCTCGTTTGTGGCTCGTTCGTGAGAACCTTCCTACCGAAACCGGAAGAGTCCAGAGTAGAAAGCAACACCCGCCGTGCGGGGTCTGATGACTGGTACCGCTGTACTGGAAAAATACTGCAGACTGGTCGCATTCCGCAAGCTCAGCGAAGCCGGGTGACACAGGATACGGCCAGGCCACATAAGCGAGCTCGACGAACGATAATTTCGATCACGATTTTCCAATTTGGAAACCTGTGTTCCGGATCATTGTACGTGACGTGTCGAGCTTGACAGCATGGCGAGACTATTATACAAGATATCGAGGCTGAACAGGAGCGGCTGGGTATAAGCTTGACCCAGCGCGGCCTAATTTTGTTAGGGTGCTCCACTAAAAGACAATAAATATGATCGCCGTTCACGAACATTTCTAATCGTGAACGGCGTAAGGCCAGGTTGACGTGTGAGATGAGCCACGAGATCATCCTCCGGAATGATGGTTCATTCGATCCTGCACGTGTTGCGGTGATGTCGAGAGAGGACCGAGTCATTCTGCTCAGCATCTCACCTGATTAGGAAAGAGATCGGATCTCGGGAAATTCGCTGACAGGATGCTTCCATGGTCAGGCGGAATCCTAGCGGGATCAGTTTTTCGGAGGCGCTACTCGGGTAGTTCATCACTGGCCAAAGGGAATTCTCGACGAGCTTTCCGACGGACGAAGGCGGAAATCTCCTTCACGACTCATAATCTCGTTCAGTGAGCGCTCCCTCTGAGCGATCACGCGCCTTCAAGCTGTGATTGCTTGCCTAGC